>NW_027395522.1:0-28801 GCF_047715705.1 Aspergillus ambiguus | reverse complement strand
AACTGACGTTGATGCCCTTTCTACTCGTTCGGAATGGTACTACAACAAGAAGCGGGCCGAAGAAGCCACTGATGTCGATGCCATCTCCACGCGTTCGGAGTGGTATTATGAGTAAGCGAAAGGTCAAGTGTTTGACTCCGCGAGAATATTGCGGGGGATATCTGGCTTGTTGACTGCGTAGGAGAGAAATTATGTTTGTCTGGTAGCTGTTAACCATGGAATGCAAGTTGTTAAATAGTGCACGCGTACAGAGCATTTTGGATGGAGAGAAGTTGGTAACCCCTGAGAAGATGCTAAACACAAAATAACCAGGATTAGGTTTTAAGCCATTGTAAGACGATCACCCCATAAGGGAAAACTATCCCTAGATCCCTTCCCCTAGGGCAATGCCCTAACACGTATTATGGCTTACTACCAGCGGAGGGCTTGGCCCGTGTCCACTGGAATGAACGATCCCAAAGATGGGAACCCTGTCCATCATCCGACCTTGGTCGCCAATGACGCTGGAGCGGCCCGGGTGAGAAAGTTCAACCGTGCTTCTACCTCCGGCGGACCTCCACGGACCGTGTTTTGGATCTTCCCTATCAGCCCGATCATGATTATTTGAGCCTAGACCAAGTCTCGGCCGCCCTACCGCCACTGAATGTTGATGAAGATGGCATGCTCCGTGCGGAGTGTCTCCGCACTACGGCACCCAATTATCCGATTTTGGGAAACATGTCCATTCACCCTAGCTAGATGCGCGAATATAATGCTATCATCACCATTCCCCTCTTGCGGGGGGTGTGGGGAAACGTAGGTATTTTATCATGCTGATATGAAGAGCGTCGCTGGTCATATACAAATAGCTTCAGACATGTCCAAACTTTTTGGTGATATATGCTGAAGACGATACCATTGGTTATGGACCCTAACAAACGAGTTGTGGTTATTGGGGCCGGCATTGTCGGCGTGAACGTCGCAGATGAATTGAACTCACGGGGATGGAAGCACATTACTGTCATTGAGCAAGGTCCGTTGAGTATGCCAGGAGGTTCTACATCTCATGCCCCAGGGCTTGTCTTCCAGACGACACCCAGTAAGACAATGACGAACCTCGCCCGATATACCGTTGAAAAACTGCTGTCAATTGAAAAAGATGGGCAGAATTGTTTCAATCAAGTTGGCGGGCTGGAGGTTGCTACCACCCCTGCTAGACTAGAGGATCTGAAGCGCAAGCACGGATATGCATCATCCTGGGGAATCAATGCACGGCTCGTCACCACCGAGGAATGTGTTCAGATGTACCCTCTGCTCGACAGCAATGTGGTGCTAGGGGGGCTGCACATTCCCAGTGATGGACTGGCATTGGCGGCCCGGGCGACACAGCTTCTAATTGAACGAACGCGTGCTGCTGGGGTTCACTATATTGAACACACTCCTGTTACGGGAATCGATCGAGAGGACAACCGCGTGACGGGTGTGGTCACACCTAAGGGAACTGTTCCCGCGGATATTATTGTCTCCTGCGCAGGCTTCTGGGGTGTCGAGGTGGGCGACATGGCCGGTGTATCCATTCCTCTGCTTCCTCTAGCGCATCAATACGCGAAAACAACCCCCGTGCCGGCTCATATGAATCGTGAAGTGAATGAGAAGCCGAATGGATTAAATGCTAAATTGCCTATACTACGCCACCAAGACCAAGACCTCTACTACCGCGAGCATGGTGACCAGTATGGGATCGGGTATTATGGACATCGACCCTTGCCTGTTGTCGCTGCGTCGCTAGGATTGACATCTAGGCATGTGGACCACTACAACATGCCCTCACGGCTGGAATTTACCTCTGATGACTTCATTCCTGCATGGAGTGAGACGCAAAAGCTTCTCCCTGCCCTCCGCGATGTCCAAATCTCCGATGGTTTCAACGGCATCTTTTCATTCACTCCAGATGGTGGCCCACTCGTGGGACAAGCACCAAAGCTAGATGGTTTCTACGTCGCCGAAGCAGTTTGGGTTACGCATTCTGCTGGGGTTGCGCGGGCGATTGCAGAGATTCTCACGACAGGGTACTCTGAAATAGATATCACGGAGTGCGAGCTCTCTCGCTTCGAAGATGTTCAGTTATCACGCACTTATGTGACAGAGACATCCCAGCAAAATTTCGTCGAGATCTACGATATTCTTCATCCTCTACAACCAAAAGAATCCCCGAGAGGACTTCGGCTTAGTCCATTCTATGCGCAACAGCGAGCTCTGGGTGCGTTCTTCATGGATTTGGGAGGCTGGGAACGCCCATTTTGGTACGAATCAAATGCGCATCTCGTACAATCTCTCCCACCAAATTGGCGTCCAGTCGAACGAGATTCATGGTCGGCACGCTACCACTCGCCGATTGTGGCGGCAGAGGCGTGGAAAACTAGACATGCAGTTGCACTCTATGATATGACCTCATTTCATCGATTCATCGTTTCTGGTCCTGGAGCCGTCTATCTCCTGCAACAGTTGACGACTTGCAACGTTACTTCGAGCCCGGGGCACATCACTCATACCCTCCTCCTCAATAGGAACGGCACGATTCTAGGCGACATCTTTGTTACAAGATTGAGCCAGAATGAGTTCCAAATTGGCGCCAATAGCGCAACCGACCTGGCCTACCTTTCCAGACAGGCGCGCCACCACAGAGAAGACAATCCAATGCAGTGGGTTGACGTATACGACATAACTGGCAGTACATGCTGTATCGGTCTCTGGGGCCCTCGATCCCTTGATGTTATACGTACCATCAGTCCTAATGACCTGTCAAATAAGGGTTTACCTTACCTTCGTGCGCGGCATGGGACCATTGGTGGCATACCGGTAACGATTTTCCGGAAGTCATACGTCGGAGAATTCGGGTGGGAAGTCCAAACGACAGCCGAATATGGTCAGAACCTCTGGGATATCGTGTTGAAGGCCGGAAAACCACACGGACTTATCCCAGCAGGTCGCAGTGCCTTCAACTCGTTGCGGCTAGAAAAAGGGTATCGGGTATTTGGGACGGATATGACCACTGAACATGACCCATTCGAGGCCGGCGTTCTTTCGGCTATCGACCTAGGCAAGACAGACGACTTTGTGGGCAAGACTGCCATGCACCGCCGCTCAAAGCAACATGCTTCACGCAGACTCCGCTGCTTGATGGTCGATGATGGTCGATCTGTTGTAATGGGCAAGGAGCCGGTATTTTACCATAATAAGGCTGTTGGATACGTGACTACTGCCGGCTTTGCCTACACAATCCGCAAGCCCGTCACGTATGCGTGGCTCCCAAGTGACATTTCCGAAGGAGATACGGTCGAAATCGAATACTTCGGAAGACGTATTAGAGCTACTGTGACAGCTGAGCCATTGTTTGATGGGGAAGCAAGCCGTCAACAACCCGATAGATTGCTATCCCCCACATCTTCCAATATTCCAGTGAAGTCTATGCTATAATACATCGGTGGCCCTCACATTATTATGCCCAAGCTGTATGTTTATGTGTGGACTCTTATTTATGGGACACATGGCAGACATACAAATTACTTGGTCACTCGTCCTAATCAGTAACGTTCATAACGGGCGAAGCGTATCGTTATACTACCTCACTGTTATATTTTCTTCCTAGCATCGCTATTCTAGTCTTCTCAAACTTGTCAAGCAAGCACAATCGAATTTCGCCTTAAGAAATATATTGATATGGAAAACTACAATAATTATTGTAAAGGGCTAGTAGATAGTACCAGGTAGACATAGAAACAACAAGAGACAATGGCGGTGGCGGTGAAGGGAAAAGAAAAGAAACCAAAGGCGTAATTAGGTTTTCATTTTGCCTGGTCCAATATTGGTTGGCATGGATTCCAATGGGGACTATCGTCGTGACTCTGAGCGTCTTTTAGGCCGATCGCTCTCCAGTTAATATCCGAAACAGGCCGGGAAGTTCCTAGTAACCACACCCAGGATATTCCTAGTAGTGACTATTCAGGAATTCGGGTGCCGTCTTCCGGCCGCCAAAGTCTCACCACCAGTCAGATTGACAATCAATGAATTGCACCTAAGATTCACCGCGGGAAAATTGATCCAGGGAGGCCTACGGTCCTTCACATTGTGCACTCGAGCGCTTGTCCATGATAAATTTCTTTTTAACCAGCAAAAAAATAGGTAATAAGACGCAGAGATACCGAGCGCAGTAACTCACGTCTGGCACTGGACTCCCGTCGAGAAACACGTTCTGAAACGAAACGCCTTGTTCTGCTTTTGGATATACAAAATGACTGCAACTGATCTACATGTAATTGTAATTGGCGCAGGTAATTTCTACCTGAAAAATACTTTGTTGGTGTGCTATCGATAACAATGACTAGGGATAACGGGTCTACTTACATGTCAAGGACTAAAGAATGTGAATATATCCTCATAACCGCAGCCAATTGGTAATAGTTAACATATTGACAGGCTGGGATACGTCACTCAATATTTGAACGCGAAAGAGCCTTGAATTATCGCAGTAATGAATGGACTATGGCAATACATTGGGCACTCCCTTTACTGGATGAGATCTTGCCGAAGAATATACTCAGCAAGCTTCCAGAAATTGCTTGCAATCCCACTGCTGGTATTCATTCGGGTCTCTACCCGATAATCCATGGCGAAAGTGGAGATTTGATCACCGGTGTGCCGTACAAAGATGGTTTACGCGTACCGCGAAGCCGGATGAGGGAGTTATGTGCTGAGGGTATCAATGTACAGGTATGCTCTGTTTTTCCCTTTCTGAGAAGTTATATCTAAGCGGAGCATGAAGTACGGGAAAGAACTCATTGATGTAGCACTGAACGAGAGCGGAGAAGGAGTCACGGCCACTTTCTCTGACGACACAGTTGTCTCCGGGTCTCTAATCATCGGAGCCGATGGACCACGCTCTCGTGTACGGGAAATTGCAATGGAAGATCCCTCAAAGGCGTCAGTTACTAAATTCCCCATTTTCCATACAAATATGACCGTATGCTACAATAATGCCGAGAGGGCAAAGTATGTGCGTGAAAGGTATCCGACTAGCTATCTCGCATTAAGTGAGAAATGCTTCCATGCCTTCCAGTCCAGTTAGTATTGGTCCAGTCCTTTGAAAATGACATGTCTAACAGATAGATTTAGTATCAAGCATGCCAGATGGCCCGGATCATCCAGAGTCGTGGATCTTTCATATGGCAATGGCATGGTTGGGCGATAGTGACAACACAATGAGCTACTCAGAGCGTCTCGCCATGATCAAATCTCGTGCTGATGGAATGGGGGAGCCAGCACGTTCGGCATTCCTTTGGATGCCTGACGATACAGAAGTTCACAAGGCAGATATTAGCTACTGGATTACTGAACCATGGAATAATCGGCATGGTCGCCTCACTTTAGTGGGGGATGCAGCACACCCAATGCCCCCATGTGAGTTCTTGGAGGTTAATAACTTCATATTACATATTTTGACTAACATTTGCGGTCTCAAGATCGTGGACAGGGGTTAAATCATTGCATCTGCGATGTATTCCATTTATTAGGTGGCGCACGTGCTATCCGCGACGGTGAAAGTTCGCTTGAGGAGGTTATCACTGCCTATGAAGCAGAGATGGTTCCGCGGGGAAAGGAAGAAGTTACGTGTTCAGTGGAGAACGGTCTCATGCTGCATGATTGGAACAAAATCCAGGAGAGTCCAGTATTTCGTCGCGGGTTCAAACCCATGGATGGTCATGGTGATAATGGTGGCCAGGCTTAATGCAGTAATTCAAGAACATGATTAGCGAGGATATAATTGGAATATAACTAGCTTAGGCCATTTGTACCATTGTTGCTATCACTCTCTTTCGACCATCAAGGATGTGCTAGCTGTCCGTGTTCTAGTCTCATAAACCCCAATGCAATATCTGTGCTGGATGACACTAGTTGTTATTAAAGAGTAGTATATTAATTGTCCAGTATCTACTGAAAAATTATGGATCGTGCCCCCAAATCTGTGCGCTGACTCCTGACCACTTGGACGGGGAGCTCGGTGTACTGCGTAGGTGCTTTTCATTTGTTATGCGGCTTTCGGTGCCCGAACCCCGGTCATTGATTTCCTACCTATTTGTGTTCACGCCATATGCTGGAAAGCAAGGTAAAATGCACCCTTCGAGATATGAACCCTGTAGATCCATAACCTGGGTGTCATGTGTTTAGTTTTTGAATGAAATATACCGGTCATGGGACAAATAGACCACCTCGGGCCATCTACGGAGCTGGGTTCCTTGGTGATATATGAACACTATCGCAGCTCCTATAAACATTGTATGTTCTGCTTTTGCGAAATACCATTGGCGCCTCCGCTTCTCCCACAATATGGAGCAGGACTTCCTAGTAGAGATCGTCAAGGAAATCCTCGACAAAGCATGTGCACTCTCCCAGGAAATGTCACGTCGTAACATTTTCCCACCAGAGAACCTTCAGCTAGGGTCCTCATCCTCTCTCTGGACGACCCAGGACAAGAAGATTGACCATATACGTTCTACGGTACTCTCCCTAACCCAAAAGCTGACCGCACTACTCCAGGGACCTCATGAATTCCTTCATGATTACGTGTCTCGAAGCTGGGAACATGGAGCCTTCTACGCCCTACTGGAGTTTGATGTGCTGGAGAAGATACCCCTCATACCCGGTGCGGCAATTCCCATAGGAGAGCTCGCGTCACAAACGAGTTTGCCAGTAGAGAAGCTATTGCGTATTTGCCGACTTTTGGCAACGACTGGAATATTGTTGGAGCCCGAGCAGGGACACTTCGCACATACGGCTATTTCGGAAGAATTGGTCAATGATAATGCGTATAAGGACTTTATTGCATTTCAGCTTTTTGAAACTAGGGCCGCTAGTGTCCACTTGGCCGATTCACTACGTGAGACAAATTCGTTCTGGACTGGAAAATCTGCCTTCGAACTTGCGTGAGTTATGAATTTCTCTGGTCTCATGCGAGGTATTGCGACAATGCAAAGGGTACTAACAGATTTAGGTGGGGGATGCCTATGTACGACTGGCATGCTCAGAACCCTGAGAAGGGGAGACGTTTCGCAAAAGCGATGCAGAGTGTTTCAAAACGTAAGCACTGACACGTTCGAAAATAAACTAATTGATTCTGAAACCAACGAACCGTCAGGCCTCGACGCAGGCGATGACATGATTATAGATTGGGTCAGAGCGTTGCCATATGCAGCCCGTCCCGGGGCTTTGAAAATAATTGAAGTCCAGGGGAAAACAGGGTCGTTCTCATCCCAGCTGGCATGTTTGTTCCCGAATATTGAGTTTGAGGTCCAGGATTCCTCACTCGAATCCATAAACCAAGGAAAGGAGAGTTTGAATCTGGAACTTAGATCTCGGGTAAGCTTCCAACACAGAGATCTGTTTACCCCACGGAAAAGAGAGCTATCCAGCGATATTGCAGCTAGCGTTTTCCTGTTGAGGGGAGTTCTCTGGAATCTCGACGATGACCAAGTAATTACGTTGCTGCAGAGCTTTATTGCAGCTATGGAGCACTCTGAAGAGACTCGAATTGTTATTTGCGATCTAGTTTCTCCGTCATGGTGCACATTTGAACCCTATATCGAGAGGGCATATAGAAGACGGGACGTGACGCTAATGACAATGCACAACGTCAAGCAACGGACCGCTGCCGAATGGAGCCATCTGATCGCTGCGGCCAGTCCACTATTTACAGTTCGTTCTGACTTACTTGATCATTGTTGGACAAGACAAACAAAGCTAACCCTCTGTAGTATCAATACACGGAGAAATTCACATCTCATAGCTGCAGGGGGCTGTGGGATATCCAGGTAAAAAATTGAAGTCGCATTTTATGTATTGGACGTGCTTGGCCTTATCCGATCTTCAAACAGTAGGAACCAGTTGTACTTTGCAGCTTGAGGTCGAAAATTCCATGTAATCCAAGCATCCGTATATTGTCTGACAGCCTTATTTATGGATTCCACCAAATACATAACGTGACGCGAAAAGAATGATGCCAGAGATAGCACAAAGCATTGCACAGTGTAGTTCCTAATTTGGGATATCCATCTCCAACTTTAATCTTAATCATCGTACACAACCTTTCCACTTGCCACATGTGTCTCGAACCATCCCATGACCACAGTTGTCCTGGAACTATCTGCGAAGTTGTCATGGTCAGGGACAACGACGTTCTTAAAGTGTGCGTCGTCACGGACACGCAAGTAGTCCTCCATGTTGTTGAATATGATTTGGATTACGGCATCGCAGTTGGATACTTTGTCCTTGCTGATGCGGTCTTCATAAATTGTACCAACGAGTTCCTCTTTCATTTGGCTGGTATTATGCTGCTGTACATATATCTTAGCTTCTTATCTTAGAGAAAAGTCGCAAATGGTGTAGATACCATTGTATAAGAATCAATTTTGCATCTTGCCAGAAGACCTTTAAGCTTCGGAGCATGGACACGGCTTATGTATTCATGGTATTCTGCCTCGCTCATCCCAGGTTTCCGACATCCCAAAATAGTAATGGCGTACATTAAACCGGGTGTAGATTCCAAGTTCAGAACTGGGTGAATAATGGCAAAGGCTCTAGCCTCTTCGTAAAAGCTCCCACGGCCGCAATTACTTATAATATAAGCTGAGGTGAGGTTCCGGATGCCCGAGAGCGAGCATTCCGATTTTCGCGCATGGATCAAGGATGCCAATGCCGCCAAGGCGTTTAAACACATTGACCAGTAGGACATCCAAGAGACAGCCAGTGACTGTCTTCACAATATCGGTGGCATGTAAGCCACATGTCAAATAAAACTCACCTCCGCGGTAGGTGGACTGGTTGGTTAGCGATCTAACTCTCGGCGTCCGTAGCCCGAGACAAGTTTTAAACCCTGGTCTTGTGGGCAGCGTCATGTATTTCGGGGATTGAAATATAAAAAACTGGATATCAGTGCGTCACTAATCCCGGGTAAAATTAAAATCGAGCATTTAAGGAAAATATCTCAGTACTCGTCCTCATCACCGTTTGTTGTTGTAACAATGATGGACGGAGACAGACCTGAGGATCCATGCCAGGTCATCCTGCTTGGGGACTTGAGCTCGGTGAACATGAAAGGGAGTTTACAATTCCTACTCCATATCAAGTCCAATCCACTTCTTTCATCGTTCTTTGATCGCACAAATCATTCACTTCGTCGTTTACTGGAGACCCTTCCCGGGGAGCAGCAGGACCTTTTCCCCCGGTTCACCACCCTTATCGACCTGCTCTCTCGGCTTGGTGAAACTCCGGGAACACCAATTCTTTCATTTTTCTTGCTCAGTGTGGAACAAATTGCTCAATGCATTGTGTATGTATTAGCTTTCGTCATATGAAATGCAGTGACTGATCGTTATAGGTTCTTCACGAGCAACCCAAAGCCATATCCTCCAAGAAATACATACCTGATAGCTCCCTGTGCCGGTGGATTCTGCGCATCAGCACTTAGTTGTTCCGTGACCCTTTCAGATCTTGTGGATAATGGGGTAGAAACTGCGATAATAGCGTTTCGAACAGCACTGCGCTCCTATAACCTTGCCCGAAGCATCGCTTTCCCAGAACAGGTACCGCACAACAAATGGTCCGCAATCGTGACCCCACAGGGAGACGCTAGGCTCAATGAGCTGCTGCAAAAATATACTGTAAGTGGTCGTTAGTTTAACCTGTTTCCTGTGTGTTTCTGACTTCGATGGATACAGACAGGGCCTCGTAAGTCCATGCTCTGGACGAGCGCTATCACCTCTACACCAACATGCACAGTGAGCGGGAGCCCTTCAATACTAAGAGATTTTCTTGAAACATGTGCGGAAAAGGTAAAGTATCGATATATGGATATAGAGTCTCCGTACCACTCGGAGGATCTATTTGGTGAAAAGGATGTCGACAACATAATCAGCCATGTTTCTAGGACATCTCGGACATCTCAGAGGTCCCACATCCCAATACTATCATCAGCTACTGGCGAAGTAATTCCAGAAGGGGATCTTGTCAATCTGTTGCGGGCTATTGTTCATGAAACATTGCGAGAGCCCATCCGATGGGATCTCATACTGGAGTCATGCAAGGCTATGATGACGAAGGATGGGAGTGACTGGACTATTCTTCCGTTCTCGAGCAATGCGGTCACAATGGTTGCGGCATCCTTGACACAACAGGAGAACCTCAGGGTAACTGTAAGAGATGTCACGGGGCATGGAACCCATTACGAGGACCACGCACCTACAGGCCGCTTTGATGATTCAAAAATTGCGATTATCGGGTACTCAGGTCGCTTCCCATCAGCTGCGTCTAATGAAGCGTTTTGGGAGCTTCTGAGAGCGGGCCGTGATGTACATCGCGAGGTTCCGCGCGACCGTTTTGACTGGGAAACATATTATGACCCTACGGGCAAAAGGAGAAACACGAGTAGGGTCAAGTACGGGTGTTGGATTGATAATCCAGGCCTCTTTGACACAAAATTCTTCAATATGTCCCCGAGGGAAGCCGAGAATACTGACCCAGCCCAGAGATTGGCCATCACTACAACATACGAGGCGATGGAAATGGCGGGAATGGTACGTAACCGTACCCCCAGCACGCAGCAAGATCGTGTAGGTGTCTTTTTCGGAACAACCAGCGATGACTGGAGAGAGGTCAACAGTGGGCAGGATGTTGGAACATATTTTATACCTGGTGGCAACCGGGCATTCGTACCAGGCCGCATAAGCTACTTCTTCCGGTTCTCTGGTCCCAGCCTGAGCATAGATACGGCATGTTCGTCCAGCTTTGCCGCTATTCAGGCAGCATGTAGTTACCTCTGGAGAGGGGAGTGTGACACAGCTATCGCAGGTGGGACAAATGTCCTGACCAATCCGGACAATTTTGCAGGCTTGGATCGCGGCCATTTTCTGTCAACTACAGGTAGGTCTTTGCTTGTCAGATATGGTATTCCCCTCAAAAAAATGACGTTGTTGAACTGATAAACAAGTAGGAAACTGTAATGCCTTTGATGACGAAGCCAGCGGATACTGTCGATCTGACGCTGTCGCATCAGTCATCCTCAAACGACTTGAAGACGCAGAGGCCGACAAGGATCCTATATTCGCGGTCATTGTGGGAACCAACACCAATCATTGTGGACAAACGGACAGCATTACTAGACCTCACGAAGGTGACCAAGTTAGTGTGTTCAAGCGGATTGTGCGTCACTCCGGTATCGACCCTATAGACGTCAGTTATGTCGAAATGCACGGGACTGGAACACAGGCTGGAGATGCGACGGAGATGAATTCAGTACTCTCCGTTTTTGTGCCGGAGTATAAACGAATGCAGAAATCCCCAGCAATGCCTCTCTATATAGGGTCAGCAAAGGCGAATATCGGTCACGCTGAGTCCGCGTCAGGCGTGTCGTCACTCATCAAAGTAATATTGATGATGAAGCACAATGAGATCCCACCGCATTGTGGAATAAAGAACCGTATCAATCATAACTATCCCCTTGATCTAGCACAGCGTGGAGTTCATATCGCACTAGAGGTCAAACCTTGGAAGCGTGACGATATGCCAGGACAAAAACGCTCAGTGTTTCTGAACAATTTCAGTGCGGCCGGTGGTAATACCGCAATGCTGGTTGAAGATGCACCGCCCCCCAGGGCTTCTCGCACAACAGAGGATCGTCGTCTAATCCATCCAGTGACCGTCTCTGCAAAGACGCCCGCATCGTTGATAGGGAATATGAATGCACTAATTGCGTTTATCGGGAAATCTTCCTCTTCTCCACTAGGGGCCATTTCGTACACAACAACCGCCAGGAGGATGCATCATAACTACCGCGTCATAGTCTCCGGCACTGACCATGAGTCTGTTTTGTCGGCTTTAAAGTCATCAGTCGATCACATGAAAAGCTCAATTGCGGATGTTAAACCCATTCCAGTAGGAGGAAAAAGGAAACCTCAGACGGTATTCATGTTTTCGGGCCAAGGTGTGCTATATGCGGAGTTAGCACGGCCACTCTTTGTGATAAATCCATCCTTCCGTTCTACTATTTTGGAGTTCAATCGTCTGTCAAATATTCAGGGATTCCCCTCGTTTGTTGGCTTAATCGACGGGGATATCACAAGTACAGAACTGTCTGATGTCAGTGCTCCTCTTGCGCAACTTGCGTTGGTTTGCATTCAGATTGCTCTTTATGAGCTTTGGAAGTCATGGGGGGTTACACCCTCTGCCGTTATTGGACACAGCTTGGGTGAATATCCTGCACTCTACGCAGCAGGTGTTTTGAGTATCGCTGATGTTATATATCTTGTGGGGTCACGGGCGGCCGCTTTGGAAAGATTTTGCACAAGAAATACGCATTCCATGCTCGCCGTCAAGGCCTCAAGAGATGTTGTGGATAAATTAGTGTCAGGCGGATGTGAACTTGCATGCATCAACCACCCCACTGGGCACGTCATTGCTGGCCCAAACGACAAAATAACGGAATTATCACATCGAGCAAATGAAGCCGGGATTGAAACTGTCCTGTTAAATGTCCCATTTGCTTTTCACTCCTCACAAGTTGACCCTATCCTTACCGGGTTTCAACAAGATGCATCTCGTGCAACTTACCATTCTCCAGTTATTCCAATATTATCTCCTCTGCTTGAAAGGGTCGTGCCTGCTAGAGATAGGCATGTTCTGACATCGCAATATCTTCCAGCTGCCTGTAGGGGCACGGTCAACTTCTCTCGGGCACTTACTACGGCATCAGAGGTGGTCAATTTGGAACACACGATCTGGCTCGACATTGGAGCACATCCACTTTGCAGTGTCATGGTAAAGGGGACACTCGGTCCGGAAACGAAAACAATTGCAACCCTACGACAAAATGTGGACCCCTACAAAACCATAGTATCGGGACTTGAAACGCTGTATCTTGCCGGCGTGGACATAAATTGGAATGAATATCATCGGTATTTCACTGCTTCGCACAATGTTATCGACCTTCCTTTGTACTCATGGGATTTGAAGAATTACTGGATTCAGTACCGTCATGACTTCCTTCTTACAAAGGGTGAACCAGTTCTAGAGGTCGCTTCATGTCTCCAGAGCAGATATCTTTCACCTACTGCTCAGCATATAGTCGAGGAGTCTCATGGTACTGAACAGTCGTCGATACTTGTGGAGTCAGATATATTTCATGAAAAGCTATTACCGATACTGCAAGGTCATTTAGTGAATGGCGCGGCCCTTTCTCCATCGGTACTCTGCGCAATTCCCTTTTCCCAGAATGTCATGGCTAACAGCATATAGTCAATGTATGCGGACCTTGCTCTGACTGTCGCCAATTACCTCATCTTGCAGTCTCCCAACAAGCTCTCGATAGAAACGACGGGATTAGATGTTGCCAACGTGCGAGTCGACAATCCGCTAATTGCACGGCCCACTGAGACATCTCATTTGTTCCAGGTATCCGCTGGTGCCAATTGGCTAAGCAATATTATTTCCATGAAGATATTTAGCGTTGGTTCAAATGGTAAACGCTCCACATCACATGCCAGACTTGAAGTCCGAGTCATCCCACAACAGCGATGGTTGAATGAATGGAAGAGAAATACACATCTCATCACAAGCCGCATCGATGCCCTAAATGCAGGCTTACATAACCATAGCCATGAAACTCATCTTATCAAGCGTGGTATGGCCTATAAGTTGTTTGCTGCTATAGTGGAGTACCAAAGGGAATACCAAGGCATGTCTGAGATAATCTTGGATAGCCATCGACTGGAAGCCGTGTCCACTGTGGACTTTCAGGTGGGAAAGGAAGAGTTTTATCTAAACCCTCGATGGATTGACAGTCTCGGTGGTATTGCTGGGTTCATTATGAACGCGAATGACGCTGTTGATAGTCGGGAACAGGTGTTTATTAACCACGGGTGGGAGAGAATGCGTATTGCAGAGCCTTTTGAGCAAGGTAAATCCTACCGGGCATATAATCGCATGCAGCTGGTTGAAAATACCACTTACGCTGGTGACACCTACATCCTGGACGACGGACGAATTGTCGCCATTTTCGAGGGCGTGACGGTATGGTCCATCTCGCAAGTCGTTCAGGCTTTGCTGATTTATCAATAGTTCCAAGGTGTTCCACGCCGAGTACTAGACCATTTGCTCCCAAGTAACGCTGCAAAGGCAGTAACACAGGCCCAGAAAGCCGTACCCTCTGCTGAAGTCCGCAGTACCAAGACCACGCCGGGTGAAAAACACGTTATACGCCCAAGCTCCAAGTTGACTCCACTTACACCTTCATCTTCTAGTAACTTTGGTCGCTTATTAGCTCTGATCGGGGAGGAGGTTGGAGTTGCACCTTCCGAGCTCACAGCAGACGTCGATTTTGCAGCCCTCGGGATAGACTCCCTTTTATCGCTTACTATTACAGCGAAGATTCGGGATGAGCTAGGACTTGAGTTGCCTTCCTCTGTCTTCGTTGACCAGCCGACTGTAGGCGAACTACAGAATTTGGTTGGCGGCAGACAAAATCATGATGTGAGCGGCGCGGACATCAGCAGCGACGATGATATGCCCGACACACAAGTGACTAGCAGTGCCACGTCTGCATACCCAGGTACCCCATCAACTGGCCAATGCTCCTTATCTGACCAGGCTCGAGCTACTATTGTATTACGACAAATTGTTTCAGAAGAAACGCAGGTCCCCATTGATGAGCTGAAGCCATCTACCTCCCTAACGGACATTGGCGTCGATTCGCTGCTTGGCCTGACCATTAGCGGTAAGATCCAAGAGCTCCTTGAGGTTGATATCTCCGGGAATACCATAATGGGGTTTGAGACACTCCAGGAATTCGAAGACAATATTTGTAGTGAGCTTGGGCTACCAAAGCCATGCGTGGGAGCAAAGTCACCGGTGCCAGGGGATCTAGAAGTACCGACATTTTCAGCGTGCACAGCAATCCCACCGCCACTGATATCTTCAGGAGTCGAATCACTTCCCCAGGCCACGTCAATACTCCTATCGGGCTCTCCTCATACGGCTCGAGTCATTCTCTTCCTCTTCCCCGATGGTTCAGGATCGGCATCTTCTTATGCCGCATTAGCCCCCGCTATAGGCCCCGACGCAGTAGCCGTTTATGGTCTAAATTGTCCCTGGCGGAAAACGGCAACAGACATGACCCGCCTCGGAATCACGATGGCTACAATGGTTGCTCAATATATTCCGGAGGTGCAACGACTCGTCCAACAATGCTATTCACAGGGAAACAGGCCATATATTGCACTGGGTGGATGGTCTGCTGGCGGAATTCTGGCTGTAGAAGCAGTCAGGCAGCTTCGCGCGCAAGGCTTGACCTCTATATCTCACCTGGTGCTATTAGATTCTCCCAATCCCATCGGCCTTCAAAATCCGCCCAAACGCATGTATGATTTCTTCGATTCGCTGGGTATCTTTGGGAATTCTCCGACAAGTCCCAACAACAAGGCGAAGGCAAAGACACCCGACTGGCTGGTGGCGCACTTCGACGCATTCATTCGGATTCTCGATGAGTACGAGCCTAGTCCCCTCCCTAATGCGCCAGTATCGTTGATTATCTATGCTCGTGACGGCGTTTGCAAGGACCCAAATGGTCCCAAGCTTGAGATTAGGCCAGATGATCCTCGTGAAATGATTTGGCTCATCAACAACCGTACAGACTTTTCAGCGGATGGGTGGTCCAGCATACTTGGCCGGGAGCAACTGGATATTGAAGTACTAGACGACGTCAATCATTTTACCCTGATGGATCGTGGACCGAGTATGGACACGTTAGGTGGTATTGTGGCAAATTTCTTGGGACGCAGGTGACCGATATTTTATATTGTCATTGTCTGATCGAATTTTCTGTTAAAACACTCTATAGAATTGTAGTGGTTGCAAAACACTTAGTCTCCGACGCGTGGAATTTCTAGCTATTCTCGTTGTTTGTTTTCTTGTATTCCCTTCTCCTGACTAAATTTTTTTTTCATTTCTTCACTACGATTTTCCAAATATGCCTTGCCTGGCGGCGCCATCGGGCGTGCTCAAATCTGTCAAATATTATTATATCCAAGATTTAGTATACTTCGAGTGAGATGTGTCCTGTATTTCTTTGCCCTTTCTTAGGTTCCTTTCTGTGCAGTGGTCGTCTTCCGCAAGATTGCATGTATTAGATGTATATTTTATTTTGATGTTTTCGAATTATTCGGACCATAGACTACCCATGTTGTCGTTATGGCCGCAACCAGTATTGAGTCGACATACACTGAAAGACATTTTATCTAAGAATAATGCGGGTACTCTGTACAACTTCTACACTATACTCATGACGTACAGCACGCTTTAAACCTTGAAAACTTCCATATCCCATTCCCTGGCATCTGTTCGATCTGAAAGCCATGTACCATCCGTTGGCGTGTTTGGATATATAGGCGTCGGATCTGTTGATGAATTGTAAAACACGCCCCCTGGTGTAACTATAAAATTGGATGGGGAATCTAACGTCGGCAGATCTGTAGCCCAATTTGGACGAAATACGGGCGTAGGAAATCCCGTATGTGATGGAGACACGGAATTCTCCCAGCTCCACATACCTGCAGCATCCATCGTCTGACCTGACCCCTGAAAAGTGCCGGACACAGGAGGGACTGGGTCTCCGGATAGGCTCAATTCGGATGCTTGGTCTTCTGTTCCATGGCCGATGACGGTGCGATTCGGTTCGTCATATTGTCTCACGGCACATAGAACTTGTATGAAGCGTTCGAGTACATTCTCCAGCTTGTGACTGTGTAGTCCAGATTTATCTTCAGTACGGACAAAAGGTACACAGTTCTGGAAGCAAGAGAGCAATTGTTGGAGCAAATTCGTATCCCCTTCGACGTCTGTTTGAATATTTTGTCTATCGGCAGTGCACCGCACGGTCCCCACGGCATTTCTAGCAATAGCAAAGACAGCCGTAATTGGGAAATTTTTGATCAGGCGATGCAAGGGGATCGGAGTTCGTGAGCCGGTTTGCTGTTCTGGCAGCTTGCTTGCAGGATGGAATGCCGGCGAGGAGAAAGGTGATGATAGAGAAGGAAGTTCCATGAATGCTGTGTCGCGGGTCTGGACTGGAGTGCTCAAAATGCCCAGAAGCTCTTGGAGCTGGTTCTTCATCACTAAATCTTCGTCTTCAGCACAGGATAAAACGATGAGTAAACAGGCTAACCGAGCGTCACAGAGGACTGGATAGGTGAAAATATCCCTATTTGCCATGGCGATGTGCATACGGGTTCCAAGAAACTGTAAATGAAGCACAATAGCATTGACGGTGGTTGGTTGGGTGGATGATGGTACATTATACTGCTGCTGCCATAGTTGTAGCTCCTGGTGTAGGTGACGCAGCATATTGACACATTCATCAGGTGAAGTCTCAGCGCATTTAACGGCGCAATGGACCTTGTCTTGTATATTAGCTAACTCCCAGTGGGCACAATAGTTAGAATCGTCGATCGTGAGTGTCAATCCCCCCTCAAGCGACCCTAGAGAGCCGGAGGCCGTCATATAGTACCGATCACGAATATATAGTGATTGGTAAACTTTACGGCGCTCCTCCTTTTCCGCCAGTGAGGGGCAGTATGTGGCAATACGACCATGTGAGTTTTGTTGCAGTCCTGCTTGTCGGGCTAGAAAACAAGCCTGAGTCATGTAAAAGTTGCCAAGTGCTTCATCTCCCGGATAACACTGCTCACAAAACGTTGCCTAGGAAAACAGAGTTTAGTAATACAACCAATGGTAGAGGGGGGGTGTTACCAGAGCTTACGAGTAGAGCCAGGGCCTGAATGTTAACAAGCCGAGGTGCCCTTAACAGCGTCAAGTTTCGCATGCCGCCATATATGCTTTGGAGCATTGGTTGTAAAAAAGAATCCCCACAATCCAAAGGTTGGTCTTTTCCAAGGCTAAGCAGGACTATTAGGTTAAAACACAGTATCCAGGCTTCTGTATCCCGGCAAGGGGGCTTCTCGTAAACACGGTTCATTGCAGAGTAGACGGATTGGCGGCTGAAAATGTCACTGGCGTAGTCCGGGTTTGCCAGGAAAGACTCAAGTACAATCGAAAGGAATTGCCTCGGGGGTAAGCTTATTCTCATGTCAGATTGCACGACATGCGTGGCTTCCGAATACGAGATCAAATCATGAGATCCAATACTATCCTGCTGCAGCTTTTGAAACAGTCCTTTGAGTCCGCAGTCTTTCATTTCAGAGAACTGTCCCAGGCTCTCCTCGAATCGGCGATACTGGGCGACTAATGACCACGGACCATGGTAACGTTCGGTGTGGCCGTCCGTATCACGTATAATATGCCCTGCAATAACTTCGTGTTGTGGGATTTGGTGATTCTTCTGAACAACATGGTTAACTATCTGACTTGGACTGGAGCTTCTGATTCTCAACTGAGACAGCTCTTTTTGGATCATATCCAGTCTTTGATGGATATTATCAAAATTTTGGCACCTAGCATAATTAGGTACATCAACCTTCCACGTGAGGAAACAACGCACAAAACCTTGATATGGTTCACCCTCTTAGGGGGTAATGAATAAATGCACTCATGTCCATCTTTATAGCAGCTGCTGCACCGCGGCTTTTCTCGTCCACACTTTATCTTTCTATTGCGACAACTCGTGCATGCCCCATCAGGATATGTCCAAGTCTAGTATGTTAGTAAATCGTCGATCCCATTCGAATTAGGATAAGAAATACATTTGCCTTCCTTCTTGGTACACCAGCCATTTAATCAAAGGAAAAGGGATCAATTCCACCTGTTGAATACTTCCTGGCTATATAGTATCAGTTGTGGAATTTGACTGGCAATAGTTCAAATGCATAGGGGGACATGGGGGCAGTATCGGTGCCCTATATGTTTTATCGACACAAAGACAGACCACTGTAGGTGGCAGCTCTGTGGGGTCCCCCTGTAGCGCACGCATAAATTCCAAGAGCAACATGGATTCTTCAACATACCGCTCAGGCCATATAGCGCATACTCGATCAGCGACGCGTGTCTATTTGCATCCAGAAGCTCTCAATGGAAGTTTCCAATTCCGCAAAGCTGGAAATGTAAGTTTGTGGTTGTAAGCACTTCAGCTAATACTGAGGCATAAGAGGTTCGAACCCCCTAGGACAATTGTTGTGCCGCAATCCCAGGTGCAGCCCCTAGTCCAAAATCATTCAATCAATTGTCGAGCATGATGCTAACACCACCATTTTAAGTTGAACACGAACAAACAAAAAAAAGGAAGGTTGCAGTCAATCAAGCCACGAGTCAAGGCCTTTCAAAATCTTGCAATAAAATCATCAAGGTTGTGCCAAGGCGTTGAGAGTGTGATATTGCTGCGAAAGGCGCCTGTCGTCTGCGGGTCCCCTAATCTTGTCATACCCGAAAGACCACAACGCTGCAGGATCAGGTCAAATTTCTTGGAGACGTCTCAGCATTTAATACCAGGGACTAATGGGAGATGCATAGTACGCTCTCTTCCAAATACCGTTCCACTAATTTCGTATATGTAGGGTAAGCTGAAGTCAGAGCGTAAGAATCTTGATTGGCCATTATCATCAGTGATTGCGCTGGAAAACAAAACCCTAATGCTGTCGAATTCTCGTTAATAGTGTTTGATATTCGTTTATATGCGAACAATCAAACTGGTGAGCCATTGTCATTTGTGGACCTGTTGCCACGCTGGATATCCTTGGGCGCCTGGTTTCACGGACTACACATGGATGGGTCAGGCCCGGAGACCTGAAAATTCTGCCCGTACCAAGCTTTATCCTGGCAGAATCCTTGTTGCTTGTACCGTTTACAATGGTCTTGGATGGTCTAATTGGCTGGACCCGAAACAACGAACATTACCACTACCAAACGCCACTGTGCCACAGAAATCTGTACGCCGTAGACAGATCAATGACCTTCATAAACGCCCTGCCAGATCGATTCTGAAAATTTAGTTGCCTATTCTATGGCTTCTATGGCTACTAGTATTCTTCAGTACAACAAGTCCATAATCATGGGTATAACTTTGGAGGCCCTCCACATACCTGATGTCAGGCCGTGCCCTTCTCTCATTTTTATTCTTATTTTTTGGGCCCTGACCAACACAGTTAATTTTGAGAAGGGAAGTCCCAAATCCGGAGCTTAATTGCTACAACAGACTTATCGATATATTTATAGTACGACCCCGTCGTTCCCTAAGCAGAAGGGTACTGGAATGCCGTGTAACATATTGGGTTAGCAGTCACGGATATAATGATAGGAGATTCTGTACTGTAATCTAGGAGAAGATCGCGAAGTGTCCTACAATGCCATCTGTCCTAGCCCTACAAAAATCGGACGTACCAGTCATTTCTGGGCAGCGCGGATTCCAATAAGTCGGAGAATAACAGACATCAAATTGGGTTCCCTTAAGGTGACATACTCCTACCCCACTTTCGAAATTACTGATTTAGAGTTACATTGCATAGCAATCAAAGTTGTCTGTGGGAGAATTAGGTGTCATGATATGGGCACATGCTTGAGGAAATGCGGGGTTCTTCACGATCATTGTAGATAACGATCTGATCACCCACCCACCCACCAATCGCGAACAGTCCCCAGGGCTTACGAATCCTGCATTTCCCCGTTGCGCCGCGGTAATTGCTTTGGACGATTCTTCTATCGCAAAGAAGTCCGAGGGATCACTTGCAGCTCCTCATTCGGCCATCAAGGCGATCAGGGTAATATATGTAGCATATATTGTGAAGTACCCTTTGTTTTTGGACCTTTATGATGAAGAAAAAAAATTGGTTATTTGATTAAACACAATAGTCCATAGTAACTCTACATCTTGCTGCGATGCATCCACAATCCACACATCCTTCATTCGAATATATCTCCGTCAAAGAAATTCACCCCACTTTCGGGGCAGAGGTTACGGGTGTTGACTTTTCTAAGCCACTGACAGACGACGTTTTCCGTGAGATCTATTTAGCTATTACGAAGGTTCGTGAAGTAGAGTCATATCCCTGATACGATATGCTCATTATGGCCTTTTCTTAGTATGGTTTTCTAGTCTTTCCAGACACTGGTCTGACTGATGAGGGTCACATTGCTTTCGCCAGAAGGTTTGGCGAGCTAGACGATATATCTCCTTACCTAGCCCTCGGTCGGAAGAATCGCCTGAAGTACAACGAACTGTTTGATGTTAGTAATGTGGAATCTGATGGCACAATCCTAGACCCAGATAGCCCTCGAGGGCAGGGCAATAAAGTATGTTCATGGATTCATGCTGACTTACTAGATAAGTGCTGATGTACTTGAATGCGAATAGGGGAATGGTTTATTCCATGTAGATTCCAGCTTTAACCCTCGACGAGCAGGGTATTCCCTCCTACTATCGCATGAGCTACCACCTCCAGGAATGGGAGGAGCGACAGCCTTTGCAGATACAAGAACGGCATTTGATGAGCTTCCCGAGGATCTAAAGATAGAGCTTGTCTCCAATGATTATGTTGCAGCGCATTCCATTCACCATTCGCGTAAACTGGCATCACCTGAGTTCTATGCCAATTGTAATCCGCTTGATTACCCCATGGGTCGGCACAAAATGGTTCAACTCCATGAACCCTCGGGCCGGATGAACCTATACATCGCAGCTCACATTCACCACATTGAAGGCCTGGATTCAGAAAGGTCGCAGAAACTATTTGGCAGGGTGTTTGGGCATTGTGTAGATCCTAAATACGTTACAGAAGTTCAGTGGAACAAGCCTGGTGACTTGGTCATTTGGGATAACACTTGTGTTATGCATCGGTCTGTTGGAGGTGAATTTCTGAAAAAGTATCGCAGAGACATGAGACGGGCCACGGTTCATGACTCTAGCCAGAACGCTTGGGGGCTGAATGAACATACCGATACAAGGCAGGGTTTGCCTTAGGAATGGTGGTGATCACTACACAGGAAGTGACCTATACAGTCTATCAGTTCTGGTCCATTGTATTACAATATTGTCTAGGTGGTTGGCATTCATAATATCTATCAAAAAGTGTGCGCACGTGTTCAAGGAAAATGTGATTACTGCTGTCGCTGACAATGTCATCTACTGAGGTCTCTAATCTCTGGTTAACCAATACGGCATACGCCGCTGCTTTGGCGGTTGATGCAGTGGATACTATCTTAACGCCAATTGTTTTGCATGTCTAAACACCTGCAAGGAGTTCATGTTTCACACAAAATATCCGTCCGAAGGACCGGCCGATGGCCTCGGGTTTCATTAGCTAAGGCTGTCTATCATGCGTTCATTAATCGGGGCAACCGGACATTTGCCGGAGCTTTCAATCGAATCCAGTCGCATGCCAAGCTATATCATATCAAGCTAGCATGGTTTCCCCACCTTAGATTTTGTCGATACCGTGATCGTCCTTGCAGTCTAGGGCAACGTTCATAGTGGAGTAAGAATAATACCCTGCCGTTTCCTGGTCACGGATAAAAAGTTCCATCGCCCCCGATTCTTCAGCCCCGCATGTATAGGGCATATTTCATGCAATGATAATTTGGATCGACATCGGACATCCAACGCCCGCTCCCTGCCTATGGTTCAGAGACGTTTTGGCGATGAGCGTGCCAATGCTGATCACATTTTGTATCGTGTATATAAGAGGTATAGACTCTTCTCCATACTTCTGACCACAATCAAACCTGAATACGATTCTTTCTTTCGTTGCGTACTCGAACTTGCTGCTCGCCATGAAGATTCTGTCAACTTTCGTCTCCTTGACAATGGCTACTTGCGTTGCAGGACATGGATACATGTGGTCTCCAACTAGTCGCACCAGGATCGGTCACCAGGTATTTTGATATAACCCCAACGTGTTTCCTTGTCTAACTTGTATAGTCTGGGAATGACACCTGCCCGGAATGCACCATTCTGGAGCCAGTAACAGCCTGGCCAACCCTGGACTCGGCCAAAGTTAGCAGGAGCGGGCCGTGTGGGTACAACGCCAGAGTCAGTACTGATTACAACCAGGCAACTGATCTCTGGGGCTCCAAGCCCCTGAAGACTTACTCCCCTGGTGAAGAAGTGGAGGTGGTGTGGTGTCTTGATCATAACGGCGATCATGGTGGCATGTTCACCTATCGCATTTGTCAGGACCAGAATATAGTCGACAAGTTCTTGGACCCCGGCCACACCCCCACTGAGGAGGAGAAACAAGCTGCCGAAGAATGCTTTGAGAAGGGTTTGCTCCCTTGCACCGACGTGGACGGCCAGGACTGTGCCTATAGTCCCGACTGCAATGAAGGCGAAGCATGCTGGCGTAATGACTGGTTTACCTGCGATGCATTTGACGGTTCCGGATGCCAGGGCGTGGATAATGCTGCCCTAAACTCTTGCTATACTTCAATTGCCGGTGGATATACGGTGACTAAGAAAGTCAAGATTCCTGACTACACTTCCAAGCACACCCTGATGTCATTCAAGTGGAATTCATTCCAGACGCCGCAGATATATCTCTCTTGCGCCGATATCGCGATTCAGTGAGGCAAATTTGGCTTCAGCAGCTATAGTCAACATATCTACTGAAGTGAGGTATTTTTACATGTTTTACAGAAAGGTTATCAGAAACAGAAACGGTTATGTTAGCCTGGGAATATATAAATGACTGCTGAGGACGATTTAACCCCCATACGAGTTCTATCCTGTGTAATGTAGACGTAACCAACCTTAATCCTTGATCTGGATATCTTCCCCCTCTTTCCTTCTTTCGTTTTTTTCTTTTTCTTTTTATTTTTTATATTTTTTTTAAGTTTATTTATTTATTTATTTTTAATAAATATATAGTTCAGGGTTTGAAATTGCTGCCCAATCGAGTAGGTTCCATTCACTGTCTAGTAAAAGAATCCATAGCCTTGCTGTCTTCAGCTTGGGTCTTTAGCCCGTGTCCTTAGCTTGGTGTACTAGTGCTTATTCTTGCTCCACTGCATATAGCAGAACGATGAGTATGGAAAGGAATATGGTGCTCCATTGGCCTACCCGTGTAATCCTTCGACGCCGAGACCCACAGCACCCAACAACATATATATTCTTGGGGAGGGCTCTTAGGTCAAGTCTTCTCACGACTTTCAGTCGACCATGCCACGCAAGAGCTCCATGTCTTCCACCTGACGTCCCATACACTGTATACATTGTCTGACCCATCAGTCTTCATCCTTAGGGAACATCGAATGTTACCGGGCTATATATAGCTGTCTGGGAGGGTTTCATGAAGCTGATCTGTTTGGACACTAATCTGCATATAACGCAACATTCCATTCTATTATCCTCCCTCAGAACCCAAAATGATAGGGTTGAACTCCATAACACCAGTCTACTTGGTTGCAGCTGCCCCTAATGGGAACTTGGTCCCAATGTCGTCCAAAATTGCCAGAAATAGCTTGATGTGCGCAGGCTGCTTTTTATGCATCTTGAAAGGCTGACGATTCAAGTCATGAGTAGTGAACCGACGGCATCGAATAAGATCAGTCAAGTCCTTGCAGCACCCTGCCCAAACCGCATCTTCTTCGAATCACGCTGAGCTGCAAATTTGCTTCAAATTCTCATTGCCGTATGGAGAGAGTATAACTCGGCATTCAGTGTGCCGTACGAGAACTCCAGAAGTCTACTTACCACGGTTATTTGATTCAACTCGAGGCGATGTAAATTCTAGCCGCACGGATGGCTGACCAGCTTGCAACATTCGGAGTGGACTTCAGAGTATGTGTGAGGAATTGAGTTAATTGGTCATCGACTACGTGGATCATGCGAGGTGTTCCGTGTCGGCTTTTGATTTCCAATTCTGCATTCAATGCCTCTTGCGCCACAGCAGCTGTGATATTGGAATTGACAATTCCCTCATAGTGTGGCCAGGATCTCAGCGCGTTGATTGCCCGTAGACGTATGGAATACCGTGGACATCTGACGGACACGGTGTATAGCCCTGGGATAATGCCATAATCCATCGTCAGGGTCGGACGCTGTGGAAACCTCGACATGAACTCCTCATGAGCAGACAGCAGTACGACATATTCGGGTGTTAAACTATCGGGCACTGGTCCTCTGACAAGACATGTTTTGATGGTGACAAGTTGGCTCAGATATTGTAGCCGAATAATTTCCATTCCTCGCTGGTCCTTATATGTCATGTGAGGGTACTTATTGCGGTAGAATTCATCAAATAAGGACCGGAACCGATGATACAAGGAAACTATTCGCTGCTGGTGCGGACATAACCCGCCATAATTTGATTGAATTTCCGCCGGAGTAAGTCTCCAGCACTTGGCAATGAAGGACACACCTGCGTCCATTAGTAGATTAAGTCGATGCCGCATGTCATGTAGATCACGTAAGGGATAGTGGAAGTCATCGTCCGATAATTTCTCTACCTCATCACCAGCAAATAGAAACGGCGCACCCGGACCGAAATGCGATGACTGGATATCCAAGCGTTGGAAGGTCTGGACTATACAATGATCCATGGACTGTCTTTCGGAATACTGTGTCTCTCTGAGAATCCGTAGCCCGCTGCGCAAATGTTGCAGAGCAGTATCGTATCGTCCCAACAACAGCTCTGAGAGCACAAAGATCAAGCAGCAGAGAAGCACAACTTTGCGCAACTGAGGATCATGGGATGCATGTCGCTTATTAAGAAGGGCAAACGATCGTGCAGCTTGTTCGAGAGCAAATCGGTGCCGCGGACGAGTAAGGTTTTCCCCCAGCAGGCGCATCTTATGCTCCTCCGAGTCTTCGTGCAATGCGCCCAGCATATTAGCCGCATGGTACACGGCCGGATCGGCGTGACTTATCTGAAGCGCCAATTGCTGCCATAGCTGGGAGTCAAAGAATGCTACGAGATTCGGGATGGAATGATATTGGAAGAAGGAGAAACATCGTTTCTCATCGGAGGTGGGCACCCAGGCCAGTCGCACCCTTAGACTCGTAGGAAATGAGATAGCAGATGGCCTTCGCTTCAAGACCGGCAATCGCGACAACTCATAGCCATCACATTTGCGCCCTGTCGACGTGCAGTTCCTACAGCAGGGGACTTCTTCGTCACACTTGATATGCCTAGCGCTGGGCCGGAGATTAGCCGAAGATCGACTGTCAATGCGCAAGTACCCAATTTAGGTCGCTTACCGGCAGGTTCGGCATCCAGTGGCGGACCGTTTCCCAAATTTTCTGCGTCGTTGAGGAAAAGGTGATATTTCTTGCATGTCAGACGGCGATGTGCGATTCATTGGGAAAAAAGGGGTTGTGTGTTCAGTATGCAGTTTAAAGCCTGATGGCTGGTACACCAACTATGTAGCGTTCTCCCTAGCCTCGATGACCCACCGATGGTCGGATCTTCAATTTAGCCGTCATAAGCTTTTGGTGGACAAGTCCGGACGTGTGTACGGCGTAGCCTGCGTACGCAGGAGGTCGCTAGGTTACAAGCCACTGGAGGAACCAGGTGTGAGGTGATCAAATCGTTTTCAAATAACTCTGGCCCAGCACAAGCGGAGCAGGCTATCCAGGTAATGGATCGCCCTTGATCATTGCACCAGTTTCACCAACTCTATATATAATCAGTGCACATACTCCACAGTGTTGTTCCTCCATCCTGCCTCATCAAAGGAATGCCTTTCTGCGCAAAGGTTCGTAATCCAGTCCATTACAGTGAATGGACGCAGTAGAGTCCAAAAAGGTCTCACTTATTACGTAGGCCTTACCCACGTCGGGCATGTGAAAAGCAACTAACTCTCAGGCCGGCCCACTTGGCTTCCTTTCCTGCATGACTAAGCTCCACAGTGTCCCAATATCCGAGGATAGCCTTGCAATAGGAGCAGCTTTCACAACAGCATGCATTTGTTTTGTTGCTTGGTATTATTCCCGATGGGACATACAATCGCTCGGGCAGTAGTTAGAAGATCACGCGGGGTACAGTACGAGAACAATCCTCCACGCATGTTACAACTTGGTGGACACCCACTGTGAAGAAGTATTGCGTAAATGTCCTGTAGATGTAGCTAACTGCCATTGTTTCGTCCGAGACCTTACAAGTATTAACTGAATATTAGGTAGTGCTCTTCATCTATCAATTATCCATCTCAGCCATGAGCACAAATAAGCACCAATCTATGTCGTTGGCGTGGAAGGAATGATCATTCCTGCCGGTGCGTAGTCGTCGGAGAGACAGTCTCATACTAGTCCATTTCTTGGACGCATTATTATTATATGGAAAGGTTATCATATATCCCAATGAGAATGAATACAAGATACAATTCATTAATGTCTTAATAACACATTCTTAGTGGTGGCATACTATTCAGGTACTACAGCTATATAACCTAGTTCGGAAACTTGATATGTTCAAGAGGAAAGAATCCTCTCGCGACATATTTTGAACCTTCGTCATATGTATCTTAACCTATTCATTTGGTAGGCATGCATTGTCATATACATCGCTCGAAGTTGTAACTGTGACTTCGCATAAGGCACCTATTGACAAGCTATACGAGCCTCTCCTTTGTCCATATATAACAGCTAAGACTAGCATAGAGTACCCACGCGCCAGTATGATCCCGTTGATAATTGGTAATATACACGTAAAGTCGAAAAAAGAAAGCCGGTTCTCGATCTCGTACCTCCTGATTTCGTCTGCTTTTGTTGTTGTAATATGTAGCGCCCAAGGCGCCTCCCTTGACTACAAGTAGCGTGGACACATCCACATCCTTGACCATAAGCTCTTGTAAGTGATAAAATTCAGGCTTTCGGTCGCAGAGCATAGAATCTGACAGGAAGAAGCTTGAATGTTTTGGGGAATCCCAGCTGCAATTCAGACGCAATCACATTCATCTCAGCCTCTTTGAAGATACTCCGGAATTTCTCATCCGTTCTGGTCACGCTACTATCCTCCTCGTCATACATATCGTTGCCGTTGGGATCTGTTGAGATGTTTTCCTTAAATACTAGAATCCCCGTCTCCGACAGAGCAGCACAGCACCGTTTCACATAGTCGATCAATTGTATATCTTTTAAATGGCCGACACAGAATTGAGTCCAGATCAAGTCGTAGAGTTTATCCGGATACCAGTTCTCTAGACCAACAGTATAGACTTCACCGATCACGCCAGATGCCTTCAAAGAGCTCTCCTTCATAACGCGGGTGAACTTTTCGACGGGCTCAACAGTATCCACGGTGTCACAGACATGGCAGAGAAATCCTTCTGTAACGCGGCCAACACCTGCGCCACAGTCCACTCCAAGGGCGAGCTTGCCCCCAGTAGTACATCCGGGAACGAGTCGACGGGACTTAGCTAGAAATAACTTAGAGCCTCGTAGGTCAATTCTCGAATACCACGGGTAGTGACCCAATGCTGCCAGCATTCCATTTGAAGTGGCAGAAACGGTGTTCCAGTACTTTATGGATGCAGCAGGGTTTATGTTATCATCTACTGCCACTATGGGCGTATTCGATGATTCCTGCCCATATCCCGTAGATTCAGACGGTTCAGACATTATTATGATTGTTGATAGGGGAAGATGATATACGTCTCTTTTTAGGCTCATTTTTTTTAGTGCGGTTCTACGCTGAGTCAACCGTACCTTAGTCATAGTTAACTAATTCAACTGGCGCATTCTCCACGTGATAACGTAATCAACCACCGAACCGCGGATACCACCGAACCGCGGATTTTCAACCAGAATCTCTTCTCTTCGTTCAACGCGTCTTTTTCTCGCCAC